>NC_133498.1:5395883-5399893 GCF_025370935.1 Choristoneura fumiferana | reverse complement strand
TATTTTTGTTAAGTCTATGGTTTCTGTGTCGTAGCAACGGTTTTTTCGTTTGTAGACAGTGTCACTTAATGGAAAATATAGTCTTACAGAATGCACTGATTTACAGAGTTTTTCTTTAATATAGGAGGCAGAGTTCATCTGATTCGTAATACATTAATAGGTATGGGCTTTTAGTGTGAAAGATGGAGTCGTTTGCTGCAAAGTGCAGATCGGCCTCCTAGAAGGAAAAAGTAACTGGGAAACGTGGCGGTATAAAGTTTCGATTATGTTGCGAGGCACACCCGGTGCTATGGATGTAATAGAGGGAACAATGACCAAGCCATCCAACAAGGTACAGGTGACGCCGCACATGAGTTGAAATTAGAAAAGTATATACGAGCGGACAGTTCGGCTCTGCTCATACTTACGTCAACTATGAGCGACGAGACCTTAAAGAAGGTAATGAGATTTAGTACGGCTCGAGAGGTATGGCTGGGTTACACAGGCTGTTTGACGCAGTAGCGAAGATAATCCTATAATTTTGCATGAAATTCTTTGGAGCAAAACGGGATCCAGCTGACGATATAGCAACTCACATGTCAAAGCTGAAAAACATTTGGAATGATTTAACCAAGAAATCACTACGGATGATATACAGCATTGCAGAATTGCTACTTGTTTGCAAGATTTAGATTACACTCAGAGGAATACTTTGCATTTAGAAGCAGTTGGCTTTTAATGTCAAAAACTGAGAGGACTGTAGAAGAATCTGACCAGCCACCTATGTGCTTTTGAGAGAGCTTTATCAAGTAAGGAAACTGTACTTAACGAAGAAGCACTATATGCAAGCACTAGTAATAAGAGCAAGAAATCAAAGACAGACTTTTGAAGTGCAATTACTGCTTTGAGGTTGGACATCGCGTGAGAGACTGTCCGAAGTGGATACGTGATGGTAAGCCGCCTAGAGTAATTCATCAAAATCTGTATCTCCCAAGGAACAAGCATGATTTTGTTGTCTCTAGATACACATAATACAAGTATTCGGGATTGAGTGCGATAAGGACAGTTGGTTTGCAGATAATGGAGCAACAAGCCATATTACAAATAGGTATGATTTGTTCACATCTTTTGAACGATTTCATGAGTCTCACCTTGCACTATAGCTGATGGGAGACCATATGTGCCAGGAGACATTATCGTACAGTCGAAGACAAATTTGATTACCCTAAAGATGTTTGGTATGTTCCTGAGATCAAGAGAAACCTCTTTCAGTATTAGCTGCGCATGACAGCATCCAAATACAGTATTTAAATCTAAGAAAGCCGTGTGTGAGATGAGTATCAACGAAAATGTATGTTTGACAGGACGTAGAAGTAACGGTGATGGATTGTACAAGTTAGATGTCGAAAAATGTACTACCATCTAAACCAGTAAAAGTATACATGGGCAGTAGCTACAAAGCAGGTATACAATGAAGGGCTTGCACATCATAAGGAGAAGCATTTGAAGTCGGTTGTCAAGAGAGAGTTAGATAACCTAGCTTTAGATAAAGATACGCATGAAGGCTGCGTTAGTGGAAAAGCTCACAGATCAAAGCTCGTCAGTGCAGAAAACGAGAGCTAATAAGCCTGGTGCAGTTATCCACACTGAATTATGTGGACCATTCAAGCAAAGCCATTCAAAGTTCAAATACTATGTGGTCTTCAAAGATGATTACTCCAACTATCGCTTGGTTTATTTTATGAAAGGTAGAGACGAAGTTAAGAATAAACTTGATGTCATGATCGAGACAGCTAAAGCTCAAGGTCATATAATAAAAACCATGGTAATTGAAAATGGGGAGATTTTGATAACATATGTGTAACAAACATTCTGAATAAGCATGGTATTAAACAAAAGCTGGTTATGCCTTACACCAAAGAGCAGATTGGGTATGGTGAGCTAACTAAAACAGCTAAGTTACTTATGACCGTGCAAGAGCCACTTCCAGTAGATTTATGGGCAGAATTGACGAACACCTCCGCTTATGTACTGAACCGGACAGGTACATCGAGAGTCGAGGGTAAAAGCCCATACGAGGTTTGGTTTGGAAAAGAACCAAACAAAGAACATTTACGTGTAATAGGGAGCAGATGTTTCGTGCAAGTCCCTAAACAGATGCGTAAAAAAATGGATAAGAAAGCCATTAAAGCGTTCCTTATAGGATATGATGAGGAAGACTATCGTATATGGGTTACCGACGGCAAGAAAAGTCGTCTGGTTCGATCGCGAGATGTAATTTTTGAGGAGTCACCTCTGATGTCTAATGCTATAGAAAAAGGTACGATGAAGTACGAATTTGTGTTAAAGTCACAGGATTGCAAGACTACGCTGAGAGACCAGAAGAAGAACTATCAGAACAAGTAGAGTCCCCGAAAGATCATGAAAATCCTATTGGACTAGAGGGGGATAACATAGTAGAATGCGATGTTTTTGTTCCGTTAGTGGAAAAGACGTCAGAATCGGTCGAATTTGAGGGAGAAGTGGAAGATGAAGATGAGGATGAATTTTATGATTGCGTAGATGAGATTCAAGGCGAATAATGCATCTAATGTACCTCATAAATTTCTTTCAAAATTTCAACAGAATTCGACGACTATCAAATGAAGAGTTTATTGAAGAGTTAGTTTTCACATAAGAAGTTAGTTGGTGAAAAATTCAATGAACTGAGCATTTTTATTTCCCTAGAGAGCAAATTTCAGATAATAGTTACAGAGACTATCGAAAGAGGGAAAGTTGCAAAACTAATCCTTAAAAACCAGGTACTGTTGAGAAAGGGAAAGTTGTACCTAACTAAGAATGAGCAACCTTTACCGAGAAGTAGTTGGGGCACAGAACTGACCAGCATTTTGACGCCTGAGAAGTCTCAAGACAAATGTGTGTATGAGTGTAGATCCATGCATCTGTTTCAGTTTTAGTTAAGTGAGGGAAAGTGTTAAAGTCTATGGTTTCTGTGTCGTAGCAACGGTTTTTTCGTTTGTAGACAGTGTCACTTAATGAAAATATAGTCTTACAGAATGCACTGATTTACAGAGTTTTTCTTTAATATAGGAGGCAGAGTTCATCTGATTCGTAATACATTAATATATTTTTTTATACAAAGTTGGATGACGCATGCTAAATTTGCAGCCAAAAATGTCATAGTTTCAAACTTTTCGACCAAGGAGTTGTTTCACTATCCATTGTTTAATTTTATTTGACGGATAAATGTGATACCCTCTCCGTCTATTTGAGCAAAACAAACAGAGACAGCATCACATTTATCCGTCAAATAAATTTAACCAATGGATGGTAAGACAGGGGGTTTTAAAACTTATTTTTAATTATAACGTGCAATGTAGTAGGTATGTTGTATGTAACAAAATAGTAACCCAATGTGTCCGTCTATGAAAGGTATATTACCCTAATCCAAGATGTAGTGACAAAAAAATGAAAAAACAATTTAACATCACACAAAACGAGTTAAATCGTCAGCCGGACTGACTGAGAGGACTAATAACGATGTTGACGATAAGTTAGATGAGTTAATTAAAGCACCTACCTGATTGGCTTTTGTAACACAAAATAGGTAGTTACAATGGTGAGACACGCGTGCCGCTTACAAAGTAAAGGCGTTGACTACTTTCACTTCCTGTGTGCACTAACAATCACAACGTTGCAAGATAAGATTATTAATTATATCTGAATTTCTTAGTGCTACTCGTAACTATCTTCAAGAGTAAAATTTACTCTCAACAATGATTTTTGATGATGATTCGCGCACTGAGGTTCTGATACTTGGAATATTTTTACAAAACAAAGTAATTTATTCGTCTTCTTCTTTTCGCCTTATTTTAATTCATGTACCTACCTAAAGCCGTGCGACCACCTAAGCTAACTTGAGTCAAGCTGTATCAACAATACATTCATTCTGGCGTCAGCTCAGTCCTTTATGCTGGTTTCACAATACAAGTAATAGGCAGTCGTTCGACTTCATACTAGCGCCCGAATCG
>NC_133498.1:5387225-5395783 GCF_025370935.1 Choristoneura fumiferana | reverse complement strand
ATTTTTCTTAAACATTGTTATCTAGCCTACCTTTTTTTTTGCGATGTGAAAATGCTTTATGCATACTTTCCGTGGAAAGTTATGTGGGACTCTCTCAATTTGGGAGCATACCCACTAAAACACGTCGCCGTTTGTTCACTGTTATGGAAGCGCCATGGGATTCATTAGCGCCGCGGACATTCATTTATTTTATTTAATATTTTGTATTTCAACTATTTCTGTAACTTAAGTGTGTTACTATTGTGTGCGTGTTGAATTAACTTTTTTCATTAATTCATGACGCTCCCCGTATCTAGCCAACCTAAGTTGAATTCGGACCTCACTATGTTCATATTCACTAATCCCTCTAGCTCCCGCTGCCGCTGGCCGCTGGCTGTATGAGCGGTCATAAAACTTGAAATAAGTACCTAATCTACTAACCCACCTCTATTACCTTGGCAGTAGTCGTGTATAAATAATTTTGAGCTACGCGCCCCTTTTATGACTGAACTACTATTTTGAGGAACGGTACAAATTGGACGAAGTTTGAGTAATATTCTAGAAGGTCCAGGAGAACAGTACTGGCGGAGATCCCGTTTGATGGAGATGGGCTTGAACTTGAACGTATGCTTTGAAAATTAAACTTTTTTTTCTCACCCTTTTATTTTTAGAAGCTTTTGGTTATTTTTTAAAAATCTGAAAAAATCAAAATAGTAGGTAAGTAGTTTAAATAGGTAACAAATTAAAAAGAAAAACTATGACCGCTTTTTTCAGCGGAATAGGCAATCCAAACACAATATTCAAAATTTGGCCACTAGGTAAATAAATAAATTATAAATGACTTTATTTGTCAACATAGAATAAGTACAACGGAAGATCTTAAAAAGATATTAATTAGCACGGTACCCTATACTGCGCGTGGCCCGATTCGCACTTGGCCGGTTATTTTTTGATCGAGTGAAGAATCCCTGACTACCGGAAAGCTAACCCCACCCCACCCACTCCCACTAGGTAGACTGACGCCATTTTAGATCTCTCGTGCTGACTACTACTTTTAAATGCGTTTAATAGCATTTAAAAGGTACAGTAATTGACTATTTGCATTTAACCTTCATACGGATACCAAATCAAATCAAGTCAATCTGACCTCTTGATGTGGATAAAGTAAGTATGACTGTCAAGAGTTAACCCAGAGGTCCCCAAACTTATTTCGTCTAACGCCCACTTTGAAAATCTTTGTTTTTGTAGTGCCCCCTCATTTTTTCACCTTAAAAAAAACCAATAACATATTTATAGTCTCGCCTCGCCTTAAGAAGGCACTGTTAAGAAGAAGGTTTACTTTGTATTTATTCTTCTTCTGCATTGATTGCTTGTCATCCATGTGTACGTCACTCTTCTAAATAAACTCATATTGAAAGCTAACGTTATTATTTTAATATGGTAGCAGAGCGTTAAATAATATTCCAAATTCATCGCAATAGTAAGGAAAAATAGAGCTCTCGATCATGCAAGGCGTGAAGTTCGAGATCGGTCGGCTCGACGGTCCTGCTAACTGGCAGACATGGAGGTACAAAATAAGACTATTATTGAAAGGTACTCCAGGTACGCTAGAAGCGATTGAAGGAAAATTACGGCCAAGTATTCCCGGCAAGTCGGCAAAAGCCGACGAGTTAGCTAAATATGAATCCGACATAGAAAAATTTCAAAAATTTGACAGTCAAGCCTTGTTAATTCTAACGACAAACATGACAGAGGAGACATTGCAAAAAGTGATGCGATGCGAAACTTCAAGTGAGATGTGGATAGAGCTTCACAGGCTTTACGATGGAGCAAAAGAAGACAGGAGCTACGATCTCTGTATGAGGTTCTTCCGCTACCAAAAAAGCGAGGAGCATGATATGGCCACTCATATTTCGGCTCTCAAAAACCTATGGTACGATTTAAACACCGAAATAGAAGGAAATGATCTACCAGAGATTTTATTAATATGTAAAATACTTGATACACTTCCTGAGCAGTATTTCAGTTTCAAATCTAGCTGGCTTTTGATGAACCAGAAGGAAAGAAATTGAAAATCTCACGACTCAGTTATGTACTCATGAGAGAGCTTTGAAAAATGTTAATGAAAGTGACATGAAGATTGAAGCACTGCAAGTCATGAGGTCGAAAGAGAAAAGAAAGGACAGAGATTGCAAGATGAAATGTAACTACTGTGGACAGCTTGGACATAGAGTCAAAACTTGCTCCAAATGGAAAGCAGATGGGAGACCACCAAAACCGAAAACTACTTCAAGTCAAAGTACGTCCAACGTTAACATGAACTTGATGGCGCTTGACAGTAGCACAGCAGACAAGGATAGCGATAACTGGTACGTGGATAATGGTGCAACTAGCCATGTGACCAATAGAAGCGACCTGTTTAAGACCTTCGAGTACTTCACTGGTGCTCATACTGTGACAACTGCCAACGGCTCAGCAGTCCATGCGATTGGTAAGGGAAGCCTTGAGATTGAGGCTGATGTACGAGGAACAAAGGAGCTGATAACTCTAAATGACGTATGGTTCGTACCTTCCATTAAGAAAAATCTATATTCAGTTCTGTCAGCTCAAGATAGATACCGAACACCGTGTTTGAGTCTCGAACAGAAGAGTGCGTAATTAAATTTGAAGGAGGTCGAGATCTACTAATTGGAAAAAGGGATCCGCATGGAGGCTTGTACAAGTTAGCGAAGAACGTTAAACGGCCCATGAAACCAATGTGTTAATAGATGACTCCAACATGATGCAATTATATCACGAACGTTTGGGACACCAGAACAAAATTCATGTTAAGAAGGTAATAGAGAAGGAGCTGGGCATAAAGCTAAAATTAGATTCCGAGTTATGCGAAGGGTGCGTGTTTGGAAAAGCCCATCGACTCAAATTTGGTACAAGGGAGCGCGCAACTTGTCCAGGAGAGCTAATACATACCGACGTATGTGGGCCATTCAGATTTTCATTTTTAAAGTACAGATACTTCGTACTGTTTAAAGACGACTTCACTAAATTTCGCCAAGTCTATTTTATGAAGGAAAAGGGAGAGTACACGAGAAACTTGAGCAAATGTTGGCAGAAACTAAAACGACTGGACATATTGTAAAAGAGATTCTAAGTGACAATGGAGGCGAGTTTGATAATGAAAAAGTGAGAGTGATATTGAAGAAGTACGGAATAAGGCAAAGACTCACAATGCCTTACACGCCGGAACAGAATGGTTGTTGTGAGCGCGAAAACAGAACGCTGGTAGAGTGTGCCAGAACCATGATGTATGGACAAGAAGACACGCTGCCACAAGGCTTGTGGGCTGAGCTTGTCAATACAGCTGCTTACATATTAAACCGTACTGGTCCAACACAGCAAGAGAAGTCGCCATTCGAGCTTTGGTTTAGTAAAAAACCCAATATCAAGCACTTACGAATCATCGGAAGCACCTGTTACTCCCACATTCCAAAATGTAACCGAAAGAAAATGGACAAGAAAGCAGTGAAAGGGATTTTGATTGGTTACGATAACGACGATGGATACAGAATTTGGTGTAAAGAAAATAACACATTAATAAGGTCAAGAGACGTTTCTTTTCAAGAGAAGACACTAGCACCTACTAATGAATTTTTCTTACAGCCCTTATTAGAAGACCCAGTACCGTCGACATCCACAAAAGACCTATCAGATGAAGAAACAGGTGAAGGCAATGAAAATGAAGATAGCTCTGATCACGAAAATATTTTCAACAAATCAATTGACTCACAAAGAGAAGTTGATAGCGAGTTAGAAAGTGATGGTTATCTATCTGCTCAAGAAGTAGAAGCGGAAGGCATAAGAACTCTGAGACAGAGAAACACCATCAAACTTCCCTCGAAGTTCAATGATTACGTGATGAATGTTGTTGACAGTATGGAGCAAGCAAAGGTGGAGCCTAAGACATTTAAAGAAGCAATGCTTCATCCTGACAAAGAAAGATGGGTTGAAGCTATGGGTCAAGAACTAAATCCCTTAAAGAGAATGACACGTGGGAAATGGTACCATTACCTCAGAATAGGAAAGCCATACCATGTAAATGGATCTATAAGGTAAAAACCAAACCCGACGGTGCTATCGAAAGATACAAAGCCCGACTAGTCATTAAAGGATTTACTCAAAAGCAAGGACTCGACTATTACGAAACCTTCAGTCCAGTTGCTAAGACAAGCACTATTAGAGCACTATTGAGTGTAGCTGCAAAGGAGAAGATGAAGTTAGGACAATTTGATGTGTCGACTGCATTTCTATATGGCATCTTAAACGAGGAGATATATATGAAGCCGCCAGAAGGGCTGACTAATATTGACTCGAAAATGGTGTGCAAACTAAAGAAAAGCTTGTACGGATTAAAACAAGCGCCGAGATGCTGGAATGCTTGCATTACCGAGCATATTATGAAAATTGGCTTTAAGCAAAGTTCTGCAGATCCATGCTTGTTCACCAGAACAGAAGGCGGGGGGAGAAAAGTCATAATAGCTCTGTACGTTGATGATGGATTAGTGGCTGCATCTGATGAAAAGGGAGTGGAAGATCTATATGATGAACTCGGAAAGAGATTTAAGATTACCACTAAGCCGGCGTCATATTTTCTAGGTGTTGAAATCAAGACACATGACGATGGTTCTATTAAAATTGACCAGAAGGCATATGCAGATAAAATTCTACAACGTTTTAGCATGACGAACTGCAAGCCCGTGCCAACCCCGATTGTAAAAAATATGCAAAAAGTCACGACGTCTGAGAACAAAGAAAAGTTCCCATATCGTGAAGCAGTAGGCGCTTTGTCATATCTTATGGTGGGCACAAGACCGGATATTGCTTACGCAGTTGGAGTAGTATCGAGAACCCTACAAAATCCAACTGATGGAGATATTATACGGGTCAAACGAATATTGAGATACATCCAAGGCACAAAGGAGTACGGCATCACATACAAAGGTAACAATAAGCCTATTACTATGTACACAGATGCCGATCTTGGAGGTGATCCAACCACAGGCCGCTCAACATCAGGGATGGTTTGCCTGTTTTCGAGTGGAGCTATCTCCTGGCGGAGCCTGCGCCAAAGAACAGTAGCACTTTCATCAAGCGAAGCGGAGATTGTTGCTGCAAGTGAAGCCACACGCGAACTACTGTGGCTAAAACATATCATAGAGGACGTGGCTATGAATGTTCAAACCGTAGAATTGCTGATTGATAGTGAGTCTGCGTTGAAACTCAGCAAGAACCCTATAGAAAGGCACACCAGACTAAACACATGCATGTTCAGAGGAGGCACTTCTTCCTGCGAGAATGTTTGATGCAAGACACAAATAATTTAATAGCAAAGAAAGTGTCCTCAGAGCAAAACGTCGCGGACATGATGACTAAGCCGCTCTATAAGCCTAGACTGCTTGTATTGATGGAACCACTGGGCATGTAGGCGTCCTATGAAGATGGGAGGGAATGTTAAGAAGAAGGTTTTACTTTGTATT
Source organism: Choristoneura fumiferana (assembly GCF_025370935.1). Taxonomy (NCBI): domain Eukaryota; kingdom Metazoa; phylum Arthropoda; class Insecta; order Lepidoptera; family Tortricidae; genus Choristoneura; species Choristoneura fumiferana. The sequence continues at coordinate 5,390,270 of NC_133498.1, read as the reverse complement.
TTTATTCTTCTTCTGCATTGATTGCTTGTCATCCATGTGTACGTCACTCTTCTAAATAAACTCATATTGAAAGCTAACGTTATTATTTTAATAGGCACAAAGGTAAAGATTTTTTTTAAGAAAGGTAAAGATTTTTTTTGGACCCTTACCGCCCCCCTCTAGGCCTCCAGCGCCACAAGGGGGCGTCATCGTCCACTTTGGGAAAGACTGATTTAACCTAAACTTACACGGCAAGTAAAAAAAACTTTAAGTAAATATTATGACATTATGCCTGACAAAATAGGTAGGTATTGAATTAGAATTAGAAATTAGAATCGTTTATTGCAAGTCACATTACAATTTAAAGGTGGAAATATAATATAATTAAGTAGTACACATGTGACACCCTGCAAGGGCATGGCAACATAACCTAACATAACATAAATTTATATTCTAGGACTAGGGCTTCATATTATTATTATACAAATTCTAAACGCCTCTAAGCATTTCGTATAACACTATATAGCTGAATTATTCATTTCATGTCAATATTTGGTTAAATTACACACTTCATAAGACAATTAACTAAGAATAATCTTCATTAAAAAACTCGTTCAAGCTATAAGTAACACTTGTTCACTAGGAATATTTTTAATTGCTTAATAAATAAATTATATCTCTCCAGGTTCCTCAAGGAATCGGTAGGTGATTGTACATTTTGATGGTCATGTGATGAGGGCTACAGGACACAAGTTTTAATGTAGTAGATGGTATTTTAAGCTTATTAAGGTTTCGATTGTTTCGCTTATTATTTGTTAATTCAGAATACATGTCCATATTTTTCCTGATAAATTGCACGACTCTAATATATACATGGAGGTAAGAGTAAGTATCTGATGCTTTACAAAATAGGGCCGGCAAGAATCCATTTGATCAATATTCACCAATATCCTGATGCATTTTTTTGAAGTATAAAAATTTTGTCTACATCAACACAGTTGCCCCACAACACAAGACCATATGATAGCCTTGAAGGCATATGCATAATAGCGCGTAGAGGGCTGTTTTAAAATCCTAGCGCGTTAAGGTGTTTAAGAGCATAGATAAAGAAGATAACTTTTTGATATTCTTTGAATATGCGACTTCCAATTCATACCAGTGTCAAGATCCATTCCCAACAAAGTCGCTGTACTCACATGTTCAAGTTTTGTATTATGATATTCGAAACTTATAGGCAGTGCAAGTCTTTGCAGGTTTAAATTGAATAATTTTGTTTTACTAAGGTTGAGCTCTAAATTGTGATCTCCCAACCAATTAGCAATTAAGTCGAGAATGGATTTTAATTTATTTTCAACTTCACCAATGTCATGACACGAACACAGCACAGAAATATCGTCTGCGAAGAGCGTGCAATGCTCTGTCAACACATCTGGAAGATCATTAACGTATATCAGAAACAGTAAGCATCCCAATATGCTACCTTGGGGTATTGAGCCTGTGACAGGACTCGATCAGATCTGATATGTTGAACTATTCGCCTGTCAAAGTCTGAATTTTTAATGTCTACATATTGGAATCGATTCGTAAAATACGACTTGAACCATTTCAGGCAGTGCCTCTAATACCTGTATTATACAGCTTATCTAACAAAATTTCGTAATTTACTTTATCATATGCTTTACTCAAGTCGAGTAAGAGGCCAATAGCATATTTTTTGTTATTTATTGCGCTGAGAATCTGTTGAACATATTTATAGAGCGCCAGAGTTGTAGAGCGATTCTTCCTAAAGCCATATTGATTTTCGTTGAGAATTTTGAATTTTTCATAGAAAGGATAAAGACGTTTTATCATTGCGGTCTCATATATTTTTGCCGACGTTGTTGTAGGCTATAGGCCGGTAGGTATTTACATCTGTGATATCTCCCTTTTTATGTATCGGTTTTACAATGGATATCTTTAACGCGTCGGGGAAAATGCCTTCCGAAAATGATTGATTAATCAGCTTAGTATAGGGAATTGTTAGGATCTCAGCACAACATTTATTTAAAACGGGCGGCACTTCATCAATACAAAGGATGATTTATTTTTAAGATTCTTAAGTATTTTAAATATTTCTTTTGGTTCTACTGGACTTAGAAAGAAAGAATTTTTAACTCTATTTACTAATGGCGCCTGTTACAGGTGTCGAGAGCGAATTTCCGATAGAGGAGAAAAAAATATAAATGTATTAGCCACCTGTTTAGGATCTTTTAGTAAAACATTAGACGATTTGATTTGCAAATTTTTTTATTTGCTTGTGTATTTTTATTCGTTTCCTTATTTATTATTTGCCACATTGATTTAGTTTTATTGTCTGAATTTTCAAATTTCCGTTATTATTAAGTTTTTTGAAGTATAAATTGCTTTTTTTAGTGTTTTACAGTATTTTTTGTAATGGGTTCGTAGAGTTTTATCTCGCGACTGTGATACTAATAGCTTTAAGTGTCTTTTATTACGGCATGATATTCTTAATCCTGGTGTTAGTTTAGATTTTTCAGGTTTTTATTTTAAGGGTTTCTTTGGTATGCATTTATCCAAAACTTTCCCCAGAGTATTGTTGAATATATTATAATTATCATTTACGCTATTATTTAATGTGATTACACTACTCCAGTCTACGGTTTCAGTTCAGTCTTAAATAAATGCATATTCCGCTTATTATATACTCTTTTACAGATTCTCCAAGTTGTAAAGTATGTAATACCGGGTATCTCAATCAAAACACCTTTATGATCTGAAAAACCGAGTTCCCGTATCTCAAGTTTAGAATCCAGATATTTAAAATTGGTGAATACTAAGTCAATACATGTAGAACTACCAGAATGTGTGACACGCGTAGGTCCATTTACTCTTTGGTGAAAATTGTATGCAAGCATGACATGGTCAATCTTGATTTTTCGTTATTAATTGTAAGGAAATCTATATTAAAGTCACCTCCAATGATAATACTTTATGGTTGTCTTTTATCGAAATTAATTTTAATAGTTTATTTAAAGGATAAGTAGAAAGTTTCGATTTCTCTTTTAC